>NC_083631.1:6626114-6636114 GCF_963584025.1 Labrus mixtus | reverse complement strand
TGACAAAACAGGCAAAACGACGAAACAACGGCACAAATCAAAGGCAGATAAGAAAGAAGGAGACGAGGAAAGATCACTGATCCTTCTCTTCTCTTCCCCCCTATGTAGATCTCTTTAATGACTTAAGCCCCATTTTTAACGTTAGTGTGTGAGCGAGTGTTTATGAGCACCACGCTACGAGCCCCAAGTGTCAACCTAATTGCCCCGGAGGCTCGTGGTTACTTACTGTAGGGGGTTATTAGGCAGACGGAGAGAGAGAGAGATGGAGAGAGAGAGAGAGAGAGAGAGAGAGGAGAGAGAGACAGAGAGAGAGAGAGAAAGGGAGAGAGAGACAGAGGTGATGTTTGTCGCTCATTAAAGAGAAGAGCGCGAACACAAGCAAGGCTGTTTGAAGGGAGAGACCGAACCACAGCACTGTCATAAAAAACACACTCACACACACACACACACACACACACACACACACACACACAGGCAGCTGCTAATGAATGTGGACGCTCCACCTATGACTCATAGTATGTCCTGTGTATTCGCGCTGAATGACAATCACAGTGTCTCGTTATTAATAGCAACACGTCTGTCTGAAAACATTGCAGTCATGGTAAACGATCGCTTCATTAACCGTGTTGTGGAGGCCCCCCCGATGTCACTGATGGGGGGCAACATGGGAGCTTAGCATGATGAACCCAACACATCTTGTACACAGGGCTGTGTGAACTGTGTTTCTGAGGTCATAAAGAGGCATCAGTATTCATTTCAGTTTCTTTCATAACCAGCTGAAAAACAGTTCACTGGAGCGTTAACTAGTTAAAGGCTGAATGCCAACATTAGGTGTTCGTCAGCTTCACAAATAGCTTCAACTTGCGCTATTGCCAAATGTCCCTTTGGATTTTCAGTGTGTTTGATTTGCTGATCGATCATCAAGTGCTAAAGAGGGATTTATTGTTGTTTCAAATTAAAAAAAAACTTTAAATGAACTTTTTAGGTGCTTACCCAAAAATATGGCTTTACCTCATTGCTCAAAAACATCATGTAACCAAGAGTGAGCCATCTTGATTTCCCCCACATTAAGCTAAGTGTCCTTAAAAAACACTCTTTTACTGGAGTGTCATTTGCTTTTGCCTTCTTGTCGTTTTTTTAATATCCGCACGGGTCATTGTGGATTGTGAGCACATAAAGCACACACACACACACACACTCACACACAGAAAAAGTGTGTACACAGGATTCGCGACACAATGTCACACCCCAAACCCTGATACAAATAAAAACAAACAACACAGAAATCAATCACTGATCTCTCTCCCATCCCTGTATACACACCGACACACTTGTTATTTCTTAAGCAGTGTTTTCACCTGCATCACACACTCTTTCCCACACACACACAAACACACACACACACACACACACACACACACACACTGTTTATTTCAAGGAGCTCAGATTGAGTGCAGTGTGCGCGAGACGGGTACACTCTGTTCCAGTGGCAGTATACCTCAGCTGCTAACCTAGATCTGATTACACACAGCAGAGCTCCTTGTGTGCACAACTGTGTGTGCGTGTGTTTCATACTTCTCTGTATGTGTGTGTCAGCAATCGACCTAATGCAGTTTGCAGGTAATATGTTTTTATTGGACGGTCCAGGACAGTGTCAGTGCAGTGTGTTTGTCTAGCGGGGGCTGATGTATTTCCTTCTGAGAGCGTGAGGGAACATCAGAGAGCGAGAGACGGCGGGGGGGAGAGAGGAACAGGAGAAGGGGGGGCGGTGGGGGGAGGGGGGCGGTGGGGAGGAAGAGCGAGGGGTTACTGCAGGGAAGAGAAGACAGAGGTTGTGATGAGAGAGGAGGGGGTAGAGAGGAAGAGGAGAGGCTCATCTGTATGCTGGTTACTGTGTGCTGCTTGTTTGATCTGGAGGGAGTACTTAGTGCTGGATGGTGGGATGCTGCAGCGTGAGGACGGCAAAAATAAGGCTCCTGCAAAAGTGTGTACGAAAGAGAGAGAGAGAGAGAGTTGTGTGTGTGTGTGTGTGTGTGTGTGTGTGTGTGTGTGTGTGTAATTAGGTGTGAGGTGTTGGGTGCAGCACTTTGCTCATTAAAATGATCTGGCTGCCGTCCAGCTCTGTGCAGTTCATCAACTGTCCTTCACGTCTCTCATCCTCTCCCTCCGCTCATCGCTCGTCCGCTCCCTTCCTCACTCTTCCTCTCTCGTCTAATCTCTGCATCTTTCATCCTCTTCTCTCTCTGCACGCCATCCTCACAGCTTCACTGCATCGTTGCAAGCTTTGCAATGGTGGTCCTTAAAAGACAAGGAGGGGCTTTGGAGGCAGCACTGGAGTCCAAGACACATTTTCCCAACCAGGGCTAAAAGTTTCACGTTGCAATGTTTTGGTAATTAAACATTGCCAATGTTTTTGTGCAATTGAGACCATGTGCAATTGATTGCAACTTTTTTATGGATTCATTCCTCTCTTACAGATCTAACCTGTCTCGTGAACTAGAAAGTTTTAGTACTTTTCAACACTATTGATCATTAAAATAACTGATTATATCATTTTAAAATCACATGGAATCGAAAAATTATCAAAACTCTTGACAAGTTTATCGTGCAGCGTGGATGATTGATATCAGGTCTTGCAAAGTCCTGATATGCAACTTCTTTATTATACTGTTTAAGTATAAATCTGATCCAGATAAAACCCTGTCCTAGAGGATGATTTGCAGATACCCTGGAACACCCCATCCCTAATAAACGGAAATATGAAATGAGTCAGCCCCAAGAAAGGAGCAGATTTATGAGAGTCAGTTCCTAAAGAGCTGTTATTGCTGTCAATAACAAATAGAGGTAGGCGGCTGTGAAAGGCAAGGGCGAGCAATGCAGATGTGGCCAGTCACGCTGAAGAAATGCATAATCAGGCCTTTCACTCAGCAAGGAGGGGCAGGACTTTCTCTTGAATCAAGTGACTTTGCACTCTCTTCATTGTAAGCACACGGGGAACGATACATGCTTATTATTATTAATAAGGTTTGTTTGGGTGAGTGTATAAAAGTAGGGCAAAGTGTTAATCACCTGCACAGCTTTTCAGCACAAAAACCTGCAAGCAAGGTCGTGATTTCAGGTAGAGTGTACTTTTAGAGACGTAAATGTGAGTGTGTGTGTGTGTGTGTGTGTGTTTGTGTGTGTGTAAACCTGCATGTGTGTGTCTGTGTGTAAACCTGCATGTGTGTGTCTGTGTGTAAACCTGCATGTGTGTGTCTGTGTGTAAACCTGCATGTGTGTGTCTGTGTGTAAACCTGCATGTGTGTGTCTGTGTGTAAACCTGCATGTGTGTCTGTGTGTGCGCATTTAGCTGAATAAGTATGCTGCTACGTATAAAGCCTGCCCCTCTGCTGTTCAGTTGAAAGAAAGAAAATGAAGGAAGAAACAAACACTGAAAAGAGAGAGGAGAGATGAAAATCACACTGCATGGAGGGAAGACATAGGGCAGAGAGGAAAGATGGAGGAAACAAGAAAAAGAGGTGAGGGGAACAAATCAAGATTGATGCCAAAGCGGGGATCATGGAGCTGTGGAGGGAGACGAGGACGGATCAGGGAGCAGATTAAATCATGTGAGAAACAGAATGCAATACACCAAGTCTGAACAAAATGGAGGAGCAGCTAAAAGTCAAAGAAGCAGATCGTTTTGTGTACGAGCGTGAGAGCGCGAGAGAGGAGGAACAGAGAGGTGGAAAATAACAACCATTAGCGCTCACAGGAAGTGTGTGACGGGACCAGGCGATCGTCAGACATCTAACTGGAACGAGAAACTGTCATCAGCATCTCTCCTGTGTTCTGAGAAGGAAGCAACAACGGCTCTTTGAAAAGTTTTCTACCCACCTCCCCCCCACCACCACCACCACCCCTCCTCATGTGCCTTCAAACAGCTGCTGGAGTTACATAATCCTGAGAGGAACGATGAGAACAAGTGAGATCAGAGACGGAGACAGACGAACCAAGAGGGAGAAGTGTTACAGAACATGTTCTCTGCCATGATATAACACACTGAACACACTTACTCACATACTTAGCTCCAAGAAGCCTCCATGTATCAGCAATTATAAACACTGATCAGCTCTGTTTGGAAACTTGGTTTTAAATGGGTAAAAAAATGCACTAATGTATTTTAACCTGATATACATCCATGCATTTTATTTTACTTTGTTTTCTTTGATATGGAGGTAATTTCTGTTGTTTTTGGAAGATCTCCACATTTTTTTAATGTTCATTTCTTGGGATAACAACTCTGGTTTTCCAGTGATGAGTACATTTCTCGAGATCTCGAGAAAATCGGCTGCAATTTGCTCATCACAGGAAAACAGAGTTAGATCAAATGTATCCATGCGTGTCCACTCAATCTGTGTAAAAACACACACACGTAACTGTCTGCAAAATCAAGTTACAAAAAGCTTGTTTTGTTTTTTTAGACCTTTTCTGAAGACTGGAGTGCAACCCTGAACACTTTGAGTCGTCTGAGTCAGAATCAGAGGAGGAAAAGGATCCTGCAATCTGAGAATGATTTATTATTAATCACTGGATGGTGATTAACAAAATGTCCTTATTCTCAAAGCTTTGCATGCAGCGCTTACTGATGGCTCTGTAACGTTAGCTAGCACGTTACTGTTACAGACGTGAACTGGCTCTACTGACGCCCAACACCTGCTGCAGAACAACGATCATCAGCAGCCTGCAATCGAAAATATTCAACAGCAGTCGCAAACGACACCAGCAACAATCAATATTTGGCCAGCGGAAGAAACAGACACTTTGTGTGAACAGCTGAACAGCTGCCATGTGAAGATCGGATCTTGAACTTGAACGCATATTTTTAGTGATAAATATCAACACCCTGCTCACATCTTCAATTTACAGAAACTCAAATGCCAATATCCAAAAAACTAAAACTACATTCTAATGCTTTTTACATAAGACCCAACATTTTAAAAGTTTTTTACAGGTTTGGAATTTTATTGGCTTCAATCTCAAACATCTGACATCTAACAAAAATACAATAGATGTGTGTACTGTATGTTCAGGGTTTGCTTGTATCAGAGCTCATGTCAGTAAGTTTGAACAAAGGTGGGCGGATGTCATCATGTGCAGTTTGGCTGGCTGATGTGGGTAAACACAGAAGAGGCTGCGTGGGGAAAGCACTAAGTAGTAGTGAAAGGCTCAAGGCAGGAATTCATTTAGGATCACATAACGATCGTTTAACACAAACACACATGCACACACACAATCCAACATTTACCTGCATGAAAGGTTGATTTTAAGGGGCGTTTAATTATAGTTTAACCAACAAATAACAGGTGAAGTAACCATTTTTAACTCATTATGAACTGATGTATGTAAATCTCTTCACTCCCTCACACGCTGGTGAACATATATAAATGTGTAAGAGATGAAGTGAGGTGCATGCGCCCATCCAGCAGGCAGGTATGAGGTCAGCGGGCTGCGTGGGTCAGCTGCAGAAACATTCCTCCTCCTACACACACATACATCATTATCTCTCTTATCTCACTGACCAATTACAGCAGAGTATTGCCAAATCTTTCCGAGTATTGTTATCAATATGACTGATTTTGCAGAAGGAACAAGAGGATGTTAAAAATCAATGCGTCCCCCTCGTTTGAGTCCCCACTGAGTACATGTCTAGTCCCCCCTCAGTTCTGTTGCTAGGTTGCATGTGCTTGTCTGCTGACATGTATGTGTGCGTTCCTGCATGTGTGTGTGCACGTTCACGCTTGACTGCCTCCATGCTGTGGTCACAAAGTGAGTTCTCTGCCTGTGAATTAGCTTCCATAGCAACTAGTGCCACACAGCCAGCCAGCCAGGCAGCCAGGCCGGCAGAGGAGTGAAAGAACGTCGCTCTGCTTGTGCAATCTGAAAAGTGGGCACAGGCCGGATTCCAAATCTGGATATGGGGGGGGGGGGGGGGGGGGGGGGGGCACGCTGGCATGCTGTGGTGCACAGACAATGGTGCGTTGATGTAGGGGAAAGGAGGGCTGGTGTTGTATGAGAGAGGGGTGTGTGGGTAACAATGTGCATTAGTATGTGGATGGCAGACAAAGTCAAAGCTGCGTTCAGTTTGATAATGGAGCCGCTTTGTCTGTTTGAAGCTCCTTCAGTTTGTTTTCTGACTGTTTCTCTTCCTCCGTCGCTATTTTTGTTTGCCGCCAAGTATCTCTTCACTTTTTCCTCCCCTGTTCTCTTCCTGTTTAGTTTTCTGCTCTTCTCTCTCATTCTCTCTCTCTCTCTCTCCTCCTCTGTTTGTTTTCCTCCTCTCCTCTCTCTCTGTCTCTCTCTGAGATAGAGGTTGCGGCATTGCGGAGGTGGATGTAGTGCGGGGGCAGAGGAGTTTTTTTTTTTTTTTTTATCAGAGTGTTATTGTCAGAGCTGGCCCATCACCTTGGATACACACACACATATGCATTCCCACACACACACACAAAGAAATACACACCTCGGACGTCAAACGCTACCAACTAACAGTCAACATCTTGTACTAAACAAAAGAAAAAGCCTGGGAAAACTGGGCCCAGCAGTACACAACTCACATGGTGAGCCAAACTAAAACAACCAAACTCTTCTTGTAAAAGACAAAAACACAGAGAAAAAAAAACACAAACAACACCGGCACAGACGTCACACACTCAGACAGCACGTTGGCTTGTGATGTAGATGATAGTGTCCCCGTGTGCTGCCTGGTCACACAGACTGCAGGGCAACAGGCACAAAGTCGGGATCTGGCTAATTGCTAATGTTCTCATGCAGAGAAAACAAGAGGGAGATGCTAATGACCTCTCGCTCAGATGTCTATCAACGGACCAAGCTGTAGCCATGGTAGCCAGAGCATGCACACATGCACACACACACACACACACACACACACACACACACACACACACACACACATCTATTAGAAACACAAAACACACAGTCACCTGAGGCGGAGATGACGGATAAGCCTGAGCCAGTATTTAAAATTAAATTATAACTTGATATCATCAATTATCTCACTTGTTAGGATGTATTTCCGCTATGGTGAGCACAACATAATGAATGCAGAGGACGGAGCTGCCAGGCCATTCTGTGTTTTAATATCACTTTTTTTGTACCTATCATCTCTTTTGTGAGAATACAACCCTGTGTGTTGAGCTTTTACACAAAGAAGAGGGGAAGGAAAAGAAAGAAAAGGGGGGAAGACAGTGAGGGCTGCTGAATAGTGAAGCACCTGGGAGTGTGTATAAGAATAGTAATCAATCACATACATGCACACACACATAAACACTGCAACACAAAGACACAAACATAAGCAGCTGGGCTGAGGAGAGCCATCTGTAACGCCACCATATAGTACTCAGTGTGCACGAGTGTGTTCTGTGTGTGTGTGTGTGTGTGTGTGTGTGTGTGCGTGTGTGTGTGTGTGTGTGTGTGTGTGCAGGGGGAGTACGAGTCTGATTTTGCTCCCATGTTAGTGATCGCACGCATGTGCATGCAAGCAAAATCAAGATCAAGTTCCAATTCACTCAACCGTGTCTCCTTACGGTGCAGGAACACACACACACACACACACACACACACACACACACACACACACACACACACACACAGGCCTGGATTTACATGCGCACACACTCTTTTGCAGACACATGCCTACAAACACACCGACAGGAACTCATGCATAAGCATCAACTCTCACCTGCAGCCGTAGACTTCATAGCAATGCATACTAAAAAGATCAGGATAAGAGAAGGGCAAAGTGCGAAGTGAGAGATGGATGAGACAAGCAAGGGATGGAGGGAAGGATGGATGAATGAGGGGGTGGGTGCTTGGTTGGGGAAGGGGGGGGGGCAATGGCAGGGGCTTGTGTGGACAGAGAGATCTGTAATGAGATCTCAGTCAGAGACTTATCCAGGCTGGATAACAGACGAGCAGCAGGGAATGCATTTGAATGCATTAGCCTAGCTGGCTAATATCAAACCCGTGTCAGTGTCATTAGCATGAAGCGCCACCTAACACTCTCGCACGTATCGATCTCCATGAAAAACAACCAGCCTCGTCATCTGGGGGGTTGGAATCAGCTAAGGCTGGCAACAATTCACAGCTACCTAAGCACTTCCCCCCCCCCCCCCCCAGCGTTAAATTAGAAAAGGTTGTTGTTGTGTTAGCTCGTATCAGAGGGTGAGTCACAAGCTTAGCTGGGAGAAGCCACAGCACAAATTTAAACATCAGAGCAGTCAATAAACCCTAGGCTATCTCCGTGGCCATATTTATTCATGTGGTGTGACACCCACAAACACACATACATACACACACATAATGAAAGCACTCGCACACAAACCGGAGCACAGATGAGCAAGTGCCTCTGATGTATATTTTAAAGACAAGGCTGACAATATTCTGTGTTTCTCTAAATGTCAACAAAGCATGTGGTAGCTTTTACTCTGTGTCACTGACCTCCATTCTTTTCTAAAAGCTAATTCACTTGCTTCAGCCACAGACATACACTGGACGACATGTGCCTTCATTCTGATGAAGTAACGTCAAGTTACATTTCAGCAAATGATACATAAACTGTCATCATGCAGAAACTCCTTACTATTGTGTGTTAATCCGCGGCAGAAAATAGTACCAATCAGATGCGCTCTTTACTTCTATTTGATGAAAAAACAGTGCCCAGCTGTTAAAGGTGGCTATAAGGATTTTTAAGTTTTATTTAAACATCATCATTGTGGAGGTTTTTACATAAATAAAAAATAGTCTGAGTGCGTTAGACAGTGGAAGGGAAGTCGAAACACTGCATTCATGTCACGATGTTAGGAGCATAATGATGAGTATGTGACCTGAAAAAACAGGGATTTACATCAGTGACAATATCTCTGGCTTTTTAAGCGTGGATTTTGGCGCCCCCTGTTGACACATGTACTTATTTTCTTCCTGCTGATCCTATCCTATACATGCAGAGTAGGTCTTGTTGATCAAAACAATCTCCTGCTCTCTTTCAATAGTCTAAACTGAAACTTTGCTAGAAAGTAGTTCTAGCAAAAGTAGTTTTCACACACGCACTCCTGAAGATTTCTAGAACATTTCACACAGCCTGCCTCTGAAATCTTCCCGTGTTGCTCTTTCACACACCGTCCCTCAGAGCGTTAGGTTTCTCCCGTCATTCAGGGGGTCTAAGCAGGCAAAACATGGCGTACAAAAGATGCCAGAGAAATTCAAAATGGTGAGTGACGCAACAGAGTTCAACAAACAGGTGGAAAAGACGCAGCTTCATTACATGCACTAATCACAAGATATAAAATGTCATCATCCCCGCATTCTCGCTCGCGGTGGAGTCTCCTCAATATTTCCTATGTATGTGTTCATATATCTGCTAAACTGGCTTCACACAACAACAAAAAATATCAACGTGGCTCATTGGAAATAATCCGGGTAGCGTCAGGATGAAAAATGTGGATATTTGCATTCACACATGCAGCTCAACCTGAAATTGTCAGGAAACTTTCAGGAGTTTTGTGTGTTTAAAAACAGCCAAAGGCTCCTCTGGTTTGCATGCTGTAAAATCACTCTAAATAACAATTTAGATATCACTTGATGATGGTCTAGTTTACTTTTGTCAGATAAATGCATCGGTAATAAATTGGGACTGTTTTCATCAGTTAAACACTCCACACAGAGAAATATTATCCATCCACATGTCCCTCCCCCCTCTCCTCACATCTGGACTCACACACTCTCACTTCCTCGTCTTAAATTCCTCTCTGCATCTCCACCTCTTCCCCTTAACATCTCCATCTTTCAACATTCTGCTCTGCAGCCTCCTCCCCTCCTCCTCGGAGTTACCCCCATCTCACTCTCTTTATCTCCTCTCTCACTGCTGCTCTTCCGCTCCCCCTCTCTTTTTTTTTCTTTTTTTCCTTTTATGCTCCCCTTCTCTTCCTCCTCCTTTTCCATCACC
>NC_083631.1:6596114-6621114 GCF_963584025.1 Labrus mixtus | reverse complement strand
ACACACACACGCACGCACAGAACTCGATGCGTGTACTACACTCACACAGATAAAAACTCGACTATGAACTTTTTTTTGCCTCCGCCTTTAACATAGTTGCAGAGACACTCATGAAACCAGAAAGAGAGACAAGCTCACATAAAAGCATACATGCGCTCTGCCTCCTCAACTTGATTGCAAAGTTAATTATCAAAATCTCCCGTGCATAGCTGCTAACCACGCTGTCCGCCTGACCACACACACACACACACACACACACACACACACACACACACACACACACACACACAGAGATATGTGTGCATGAGACCAATTATTAAAGCTCAGTACAGGTGGAAAAGGGGAAATTGGAGTTTGTCTGAAGGTGTCCGTGCACTTCCTTAGATGATCATCGACAATTAATCACAGCCCAAATGGCAGTTTGTATCTCATGCAAACACACACACACACACACTAGCATACAGTCTCATTAAAGCTAACAGCTTTTATTGCTGTGTCAATCATATCCAACTTACATGCATGTTGTGGAAGTTTTTCCTCACCCTATAATGGCCTTTCAAATATGCACTGAGGTATTGATTTAGCAATCAGGCATGCATGTGTTGAGTTTTTGTCACAGAGATATATAACTCACAGTATAAACTCCGTCATCTGTGACGCGCTTTGAGCGGGTGCTAGTGCACGCTAGGGGTAGAGAGCTAGCAGGGAGACGGGGAGGCGTGATTGGTTCATCAGATTGGTACCTCGTGGCAGACATTGGTCGAAGTTTTTACAGGCTTACAACTGCTACAGATGACGGATTATCTTTGAGTGAGTTATTAATTTCTGTCAGGACCTAATCTTAAAAAGTTTATCTGGAGGAAATTAACAACCCTTACCTTTAAACTCTAGTTATGCTTCTCCATGTTGGTCACATTTTATGAACTCTTTGTAAATGTCAGCTCAACAAAAAGCAGTTCTTCACGGCCATTTGTAACACAGACATAAAAAAAAACACTTCTTTAATACCCACAGAGTTCAGAATGATATCTTCATGTGAAACAAAAATCATCTATGATGAGAAATTTGCCACAGCCTAACTGGACTGTGGTCAGGTTTCCCTCCTGGTATTATTCCTTCAGATCAGGACAAAGCAATCCTGTGAGATGAATTGTCTGGCGTGCGGAAGAGCAAAATCACAAGATGCTGTTTGTTAGCCAAATCAAATCAAGGCTTGTTCCCTTTGTTATATTTGTGCTGAATGGACCTTTTAGCTGTGTGAGCTTCACTTTCACCAAAGAAACATTAACCCCTTAAGAAAAGTGAATGTTGACCTGTGGCTTTAAATAATGCATCTGGGCTTACTTTCATCGTTTCTTCTGTGAGAGAGGAAGGGGAGGGGGAAGTTTGCAAACTCTTCCACAGTTTGAATTTTGCACTTCTGAGGAACATTTTTTGTTACAACGATAGCTCTTAGATTAACGGCCATGCTGTTCTTGGTTCATGTTATTATTCACATCAAAGATTTCCTCTTTCCTGCTACCATTGTTCTCTAATATGGAATGCGTAACCTATGCGAACCTTGTTACATCTCACCCTTTTCTTCTCCAGTGTCTGCTGAGGGATTAAAGAGCTCAACAATGGCCGGTACTTACAGAGATCTTAACTCTACATCCATCTTTATTGGTGTAACGTATATGGTGAACTTAGGTGGTAGCAGCCGGCTTCGCTAACCAGAAAACGTCGCTGTGACACTCTAGGATTGTGGGTAGTGTAGTTATTATCTCCTAGATCAGGAATAAACTGTCTTCATAAAAAAAACGAGGCTGACATCATATGAACTTGTGTCTTCTACAGGATCATAAACCAGCGTTTCACACTCAGCTAGCTCGTGGTAAGTCTACCTGTGATGGTTATGACGTCATGGTATCATGGTGACATCAGTTCATATGCAGGTATAACTGATGACTGTGGTTGTTTTTATCAAACAGCAGAAGTCATTGAGACTCGGCTTAATCCACACAAGGAGACAGTTTCACTTCAGTTCACAGCAGCGCAGCGAGTAAAACATATTACCTCTAACAGCTGGCTATAGGTTGAAATCAAAACTATCAAAGCAGACTAATAAGGGGTTAGAAAGATGACTAATGATAAAGTGAAGGTAAAGAAACTGTGAGGGGTTAAAGTCGTATGTGTCGCTCCACTCCGCTAAAAGGAGCTTTTCATAGAGGGGAAATGATGTTTAAAAAAAAAAAAGAAAAGGGGGCCGTGTGTTTTCTGCCTGTCTCTCTGCAGGTCCGTCCATCTATCCGTCTCTCTCCTCGTCTATCTTGTTGTCTGATTATCTCTTTCTAGCCGCCTGTCTTTCATCCGTCTCACACATCTTTCTGCAGCGGGAAAAAAAAACTGTAAATTAAACATCTAACATTCTCTCTCGCTCTGTCCTTGGCTCCCTTTGGTCTGTTCCTCTCGCCCTCCTCCCGTCTCATGCGCTCGCTCAGCCCTCCCCGGCTCGCCCACGACTGTATTTCTTCTTCCTCCTTTCATCTCCGTCCTTCCTCTCTCTCTCTGCTCTCCGGGCGAGAGAGCGAGAGAGAGAGAGAGAGAGAGAGGGTGAGGGATGGCGAGAGGAGGCGGAGGACCGGGGTGGGTGGAGATCATAGAGGAGATGAGGCTGTGTGGTGCGGATGGATAGACTGATGCATTGATAAGGGCTGCCGACTCCGCAGCTGAATATCCGATCTTTCTCCCCCTGTTTCCCTCCCTTTCTCCCTCACGCTCGCTCTCATCTCTCTTTTTCATTTCGGGACTAATGCTGCCGTAGCCTTCAAATGTCAGCTCAGTATGGCAACCTATTAGATGGTTAGCCAGAGTGGCTGACAGCTCTCTCTCTCTCTCCTCTCTCTCGCTGTCTCGCACACGCTCAGGACAGAATGATTGTCTGAGGCTTTGGCCGTCATTCAGAACGGGAGAGGAAGACAAGCTGATGGAGCTGATGGTGCAGCAATGGACTCTTATATTTCCTTTAAGAAACACAACCTTGTAATGTAACTGTATCGTAAGCCGCTATGAATAACATTATTCTATAAACATTGAATCACGGCTTCTTCCAATTGAAAGGGCTTTTTCTGGTTGTGAGGAACTCAAAGGGAAAAAAAATCATCCAACTCTCCAGCTCTGCTCTGATCCACAGAGCTGGTTTCGGTTTACAGCTCGATGTTTTGGTTGTGCAGCCCATAACAACTTGAGAGTTGTCGTTTCCAGCAGAAGGCAACAGTGAGAGAGCAGAAAGACACAGTTAGAGACTCGATAGTGATCTAAGTGGAGAATTTAGCAGCAAGAGAGACAGATATTCTGCCTCAGGAGTTGGTGGAGACCAAAAGCAGAGGAAAAAGAGAGCGAATATCTGACTAAGGTTTGCAAAGTGGACCATGGACAAAGCCTGAGTGACGTCATCCATCGGTATCTGAGGGGCTGTTTTCCATAGTGCTACTTAAAACTAAATGAATGATTAATAATCAGTAATAAATTACTAGCAGGGTTTATTCTGTGTGCATAATTAGGTATACTTAAGATTTAACATTTTCAGTTAATGCATACTTAATGTTCTGAATGGATCAGTTCGACGTCCTATGCAGTTTTTATACTCTGATGTTTTGATACTTTGATTTGAGTAACTTATTGCGCGGCACTGAAAAAGACAATACTTCAGCACAGCAGAGAATACAGAGGCAGAATGATGTACATAAACATGGGGAGACTGAGAGAACGGCATGAAACAGAGGATTAGGGGCTTAGTTAGCCTGCATGAAATCCCCTTTTCCTCTCGCGCCCTACAAAGGGAAGACGACAATTGTCCGCGTTTTATGAAAAGAGGAAGAGAGGGAGGAAGGGGGGAGGTAAGAGAGAAAGATGGAGGGGGAGGCGGAAATCTCACTGAATACACCCCCCCCCCCCCCCCCCCCCCCACCCCAGGGCTGCTCTGCATGGCTGTCACCCCACCTGTGACATCACATTTATCAATACAGGAAGCTGTTTTCTTTCCCGTTGTTTTTCCATGATTGGCAAAGCAGGAAAGCAGGAAGGGAGGAAGATGTGACATTGGCCTTGAAACCTGCTATTGTCTTGCCTCCAGGACGGCCGGCAGCCAACCAGCTCAGTCAGAGAGAGAGAGAGAGAGAGAGAGAGAGAGAAAGAAAGAAAAGAAGAGAGAGGGAGAGAAAGGAAGCGAGAGAGAGGGGAGAGACGGTTGCCATGGTTACTTCCCGGGAGATGCGAGCACACTTGTTTATCTGTTGGCCGTGCACGGCGGGCCCTCTCGCTGAGCAGATGTGTTTGTGTGTACATCTGGTTGTGGTTGTGGTTGTGTGTGTGTGTGTGTGTGTGTGTGTGTGTGTGTGTGTATTCAGTCTCATCCACACAAACACTCACAAAAACACACACACACACACACACACACACACACACACACACACACACACACACACACACACACACACACACACACACACACACACGGACTCGTAAACTGAGCCTTCCACGGATATCTTTGTAAACAAACCTCTACACACACACACACACACACACACACACACACACACACACACACACACACACACACACACACACACACACACACACACACACACACAAGCACACACACCTGAAGAACTCCAGCTTACCTGCTCGGTATTATTGAGCCAACAGGAGCGGACTGATGCAAGCTAATTGGCCTAGTGCGAGCTGAGAAGCAGCTTAGGAAAACAGGCGAGCGAGAGAGAGACGGGAAAGAGGAAGGGATTGAAGATGAAAACACACAAAATGAAAAGATAGAGATAATGGTGCTGAGAAAGAAGGAAGGAAATGAGAGCAGAATGAGAAAGAAAGAGAGCGAGACGGGACACAAAAGTCCGAGAGGAAATGAGGTAATGGGATGAACAAAGAAAACGAAAGAGAGATGAAGGACGATGAGGAGGCAGAAGAAGAAGATGACAACAATCGAGGCACTTGAGAGAAAGTGAAAAGGACAGAAACACCAAGAAGTACCTGACTAGAGAGAAGGGGGGGGGGTGGAAATGACAAAACAATGGGAAGGACGATGAAAGGAGAATAATGGGGAGAAAATGCGGCGTGATGACACGACTTATGATGTGACGAGATGCGAGGAGACGAGTGCAAGCCGAAGCGTGCTGCCATGTTAGCAGAGAGGAGCCCCAGTCCTGCAGAGCCGACACTGCAGGCACTGTAGTATGTCAAATGTCACAGTCACTAAGCCACAAAGCTGCACCGCCTCTACTCTCTCTCTCTCTCTCTCTCACACACACACACACACAAACACAAACACACGTCATCAATCCCAGACGCCCCCACATAAGCACCGAGGCTGCCTCCATGTTTGTCAAATAGCACACACTGGGAATGCTTCTTCTTTTTGTTGGTAAATCAGATTCAGAAGACGCTACATATTTTTAAATATTAGCACAAATTACGTTCAGTAACGGTGTAAAGGAACAAAAAACATATTTTTTTCTACAGCATTTTAGAGTTTTATTTACCTGTAGTTTACCTGAGTACTTATTTTACTTGAAAACTTTTTACTTTGATGCCCTACTTTTTATTTTATTTACCAATTTATCCACTTTCTGCTCATTATATTTCCAATCCAGTCTCCTAGGTAGCTTTGATATTTTTTGAAGGGATTATTTTCATGTTGCATCATTGCCGGCTGTCCTACCACAAAACACATTTTCAACACATAGAGAAGACAATTCCTCGGCTTTTTCCCCCCAGTGTGTGTCATGCATGAAGGATGAAACACAGCAGAAACTGGAGAAAAGATGCATCTAGACTTACCGAGAAGATTTAAGTCTAAACAGACAAGAGAGGAAAAAACCCCAACCACACAGACGAGGTGTCTCATGAATGCAGAACAGATCAAAGTAAAACCCGCCAACATTGCCAAAAACACAGAACCAGATTTGGAGCAGAGAAACATTTCTGATCTACAGCTACGGGAAAAAATAAAGAGACCACTCCTTCAATCAGCATGTCTGTATGCAGGGAAGACATTGTGTTCCAGTGTCTGTTGAATTTCAATTTAGTTACACCTCGTTCTACTTAGGAGGAACTGGTTTTGTGTTCATGACGAGCCATTGAACAAAGCTGAGCTGCTTGAACTTTTTGCGCCAAAGTGCACAAGAGCTAAACATAAAAATCAGGGATATTCCACCAAATACAGATTTCTGATTCAGTAGATTCATAAGCTTGTTTCTTTTTCCTCTCCTGTACTGAGGTTTCATTTGTTCTTTTACACACAGATCTTTATAAAGTATGTACTTTTGCCTCATCTTTTTTTTACAAACAACATTTGCACTTACGTACAGTGTGAGGTCATCATGGGCTCTTCATTCAGGCGCTGTCGACTCCGGGTTGAACACAGACGCGGCGGTGTTGAGCTCGCCCATTACCTGAGACAGATAGTCTTGTGTTAGTTTGTGCGCCATATGCTGTCAGCTTCATTTGCACACAGGGAACTTGTGTAGGTGTGTGTGTGTGTGTGTGTGTGTGTGTGTGTGTTAGTGCGTGTGTTCCTATTTTTTCTATGCGAGGGGAGCAAAAAGAGTCACCCTCCTTAAAATAACAAGCTAGGCCTTTCCCTCAGGACAGCAGACAGCCATCCAGCATGCCTGATCCTGGGCCGCCCCAGTTCACAGCTCAATCCATCTCCGTCTTTCTCTCCTTCTGCACCCTCTCTCTCCCTCTCTCTCTCTCTCTCTTGCTCGCTCGCTCTGACTTTAGCATCATGTCTCTCTCTATGAATCACACAGAAAGTCAGTGGTGGCCTAATAAGCAGGGTTCCACTTCGTTCTCTCACTGTGTGACTTGTGTAACGTTGTTCTGCTCTGGAGCCATATTGCACCGCTGCAGAATCACACACACACGACAACAAAAACCCCCAAACAAGCACACAACTGCAGATAGATTATCAAACATACAAACATATTAAGACACACACACACGCTAACAAGGCTGACCGTTTGCACCGCCAGCCAACTTTAATGAGCTCATTGTCGGCTAACTTGCCTCCAAAAAAAAGGCAGCGGTCAGCAGCCCCAAAGCCCATCTATCCAACGAGCCCTAATTTTTTTATCAGCCTCTGCATTTCAGCAGCAGATCCCTCAGCTCGGTCTCACTCACTGTGCAGGGAGAATAGGCCTCATTCACTCAATTAATAGCTCTCTGTGTGCATGAAACGATGCTGAAATACAAAAAAACGCAGTGCCAAAACTGGAGAGAGTGGATAAATAAAAAAGCGGCAAATGGTTTTAAGGACTTAGCAGTGTCTAATTGGCAACTAAAGTGGGTTTTATTGCATGAAAAATAAGGATTGTAAGCAAATTTGAGATTGAGAGAAGAATACAGCGGAGGCAAAATCTCATTATACCCTTTTGTCTTTGTATCAGCGTGTAAGAGACAAAAAAACGCATAAATTCTTCATGTGCTTATCTTCCTTGACCTGCATGTTTTCTGAAAGCAGGGATGTGCGTGCATGTCTATGTTTGAAGATGTGTGTGTATGTGTATGTGTATGTGTGTGTGTGTATGTGTGTGTGTGTGTCCCACAGTAGGCGAAGGTATGAGCCAGCCAGGCCTGCAGGCGGCTGGGCGGTATGGAAATGAGGCGAAGCACCGCTGAGAAGCAGGTGATGGAGGAGACAGGGGAGGAGAGGAAAGGGAAGGGAAGGAAGGGGGTTGGATAATGGCAACTCTGATGAGAGGGACGGAAAGCAGTGAATAGAGACGTCTCAAAGATAGAAAGAGGTCAAAAATGAGAGGAAGGAAGAATGATGGAGAGGGGTTATGAATGGAAAGGCAAGTGGGGAAACAGCTGCCACTAGTGGTCGCCTGTGAAACGAGAAGACGTGAAGGAAGAGAAGGTGAAAATATGAAAGAGAGCAACAGAGAGAAAAGGGTAAAGGAGAAAAGAAGAAGAAAAAAAGACCGATTATGATTGCATGTGGTTTTACCAAAAGACAAATGGAGACAACAGGGATGTGAGGAATTAGAGGAGGAGGGCAGGTAGAGCTTCAAACTATTGCAAAGATGAGAGGATGAGAGAGCTGGGCGGAGTGGTCGCAGGCATTAAATGAGAGGGAAAAAAGATGAAAAAAAAACAAAAAACATCACGCTGGGGAGACGGCGCTAAAGACAGAGCAATTTAGTCAAAACAGAGAGAAAGAGAGCGTGAGGGGAGAGATAAAACCAGAAGAAAAAAAAGGATGAGAGAGGGGGACGGGGGGAGGATGGGGGAAGAGGCTAAGAGACGGTTGCAGAGCAAGGAGAGAGACAAGGAAGGAGGAGGAGGAGGAGGAGGGTGGCGCTGGCAGTGGCAGGACACGGGTGCAAGCGTGGTGGAGACAGTGGCATGCAGCTCAAGTTGGCATGGACTCTATCACACACTCTCAGGCCTGGGCACAGGGCCCTCGGTGGCAGAAACACACACACACACACACAGCAGATCAAACACAAGGACATTCACCCTTTCTCTAAGTCTCTCTCTATAACACACACACACAGGCAGAGAGAGAGAGAGAGAAAAACAGAGCTGCGACACAGCCTGACGCATGCACACTCTCAATTAGTCTCAGAGCCGCACAAACACACGTATGAAGCGGAAAGACGGATGGATGAGCGTGTGCATGAAGGTGTGTGCATGTGTGTGTGTCTAATTGTGCCAGCGCTGCCAGAGCAAAATGAGGGATGGTGTCTCAGAGCTGCTGCTGCTGCTAATAGCCGCTGACTGGAGGTGACAGGCTCTCTCTCTCTCTCTCTCTCTCGCCCTGTGTCTCACGTTCCCCCTTTTTTTTTTTCATCCAATCAGCAGTCAGCACATCTGTCTGTCCGTTTTTACCTCAACCCAATTCCCCCTTCCCCCTTTGTTTTTCCCCCTCTTCCCTCTCATATCTCTCCCTTTGCCCTTTTAGCCTCACGCCACGCTCTCTCCACCTCCTCCTCCTCCTCCCCTCATGCTTTCATCTCCACTCCTCCTCCTTACCCCCCCCCCTCCCCCCTGCCACCTTTCATCACTTTCTCCCTGTTTTCACCCTCCCCTCCCTCCCTCCCTCCCTCTGCTATGTCCTCTCCAGCCGGTCCTGATGATACACAGGAGATGGCTCATGCATGAGTGATTGCATGTGTGTGTGTGTGTGTGTGTGTGTGTGTGTGTGTGTGTGTGTGTGTGTGTGTGTGTGTGTGTGTGTGCACGCCCAGACACAATCATAAACATGGAAAGAGTGTTGTCAGCGAAGTGAAAGTGTGTTTGTGTGCACATGCATCCTCACTCATTGTGTGTGGGTGGTTGCACATGCAGGTACGAAAGTTATTATTCCTGGTGCGCTGCCGCGTTTCAGGCCTGGGCGAAAAGATCAAACAAAGACAAGAGGAGCAACACACACACATTAATACACACACAAACAGACGCACACACATCAATGTCTGCCCTACTCCAATCGCTCGCTGCCTTTTCAGATCCCCAGCCTCTGCAGTTGCCTCACGTCTGGACCGTGTCCACAGAGACGAGAGACGAGAGAGCACTGCTCTGTTTTCTATCTGCACCAGGTTATTAGACTCATGCAATTAGCAAGCGCGAGCAGGATAAATATGCCTGTTTGTATGTGTGTGTGTGTGTGTGTGTGTGTGTGTGTGTGTGTGTGTGTGTGTGTGTTTACGCGTTTGCTGTGTGAGTGTGTTTAGGGAGGGTGTATTTGTGTGCAATCAGGGACAGATTGTACGGGATGCATCTGGGTTGGCCTGATGTGGAGACAAGGAGGGGGGGATGGAGGTTGTTAATATTATAGAAGCTGTCAAGTGTGTGTGTGTGTATGTGTGTGTGTGTGTGTGTGTGTGTGTGTGTGTGTATGTGTGTGTGTGTGTGTGTGTGTGTGTGTGTGTGTGTGTGTGTTGCATTTTTGCAAATTTGAACCAAATAGTTCAGAGTATATATGGATCATATCAAACCTTGTTTTTGTCGGTTGTGTGTGTGTGTGTGTGTGTGTGTGTGTGTGTGTGTGTGTGTGTGTGTGTGTGTGTGTGTGTGTGTGTGTGTGTGTGTGTGTGTGTGTGTGTGTGTGTGTGTGTGTGTGTGTGTGTACACTTCTTCTCCCAGTGAAGATAAATTCAAACATGAGGATGCGTGAGGTGTGTTTGTGTATCTTCAGTGTCTTAGTGCATATTTTATGTGTGCGTGTGTGTATGTGTGCATGGTTTGAGGGGGAGGGGCCTGTGTGTGCCGTCCTTCCTAGAGGGAAAGAGAAAGGGGGGGTGGGGGGTGGGGGGCCTTTTACTTCACAGCCAATCGGTTCTGCTTTGCAGAGGCAAAACATCCATCGCCACCACGGCGAAAAACAGCACCACAACAACACAGAGTGATGCTGCTGCAGGAAAAAAGATAGGCCATGTGCACAAGGTCCTACGCTCTATTTATCTATCGGTTTTATTTCTGTCTTCGTTTTTTCCTTTCTGTTGTTTTCTCTTTTTTTCGGTCTGTGTTGTGTCAGAGCTTTTATCAGGTATCTGTTCTGCTTTACCTCCCTTTACTCTCTCTGTCAGATCACGTCGCATTAATGGGGCCTTGGCAGGAGCTCCCCAAGGTGTGACCTACAGGGCGAGGACAGATTTGAAAAGAGGGAGGGTGGAAGAGAGAAAGAGGGAGAGACAGAAAGGTTGCGGTCGCAGTTTTCCTCTTTAAAGGGACTCTTTTTCATTTCTTTTCATCAGCCAGCCTCCTGCCAGTGTACCTCGCCTCTCCTCCTCTTTTCCTCCCGCACACAAATCCCTTTTCTCTTTAGCTCATATGTATGCAAATAAGGCATCCTGTATGCAAATGAGACAGGTAGGGACTGAGAGAGGGGAAGGAGAAGAAACGGGCTTGCAGAAAGGGGGGAAGGAGGCTGGAGGACAGGTTGAAAAAAGAAGGGGCAATGGAGGATAGAGAAGAGGTGAAGGAGGAAGTGATGCAGGCGGTTTAACCCTCACACGATCCAATCTGTCATTGAGATTTCTGGCTGCATCTTAACATGCAACAAACCTCTTCTGCAGCATTTAAAGCCTTCACAAACGATGATGCATCTATGACTGTCTTTCACTGTTAAAACCTCAACATAAACAATGCGCCTCGTGCCTTAACAGTGTACATAGACACACAGTTTTATAAATAGCGTCCATATTCTCCACTAAACCCCATCGCTTTCCTGTCACAAAGAAGACATGGCAATTCACCCCTCCTCCCCCCGCCTCCATATGCATTTGTTTTCTCTGTCGTTTTACTGAAAAGGATAAACATCTTGGAAAGGGATTCTATCGCCGGCCTTTCTCTCCTTCCACCATCTGCCATTGCGAGAAAACTCTGAAAGCTGCAGCTCTGCTTTTCGCTGGAAGACGAGCAGCTCTCAGTTTTGAAGCGAGCAGCAGCAGCAGCAGCCCGACAAATTCTTTTTTTTTCTCCCAAAATCTAACCCTGTTGCACTGATTGGAAATTGCAGCCAATCTTCTCAGCTCGTTCTGTCATCGGTATACTAACGTCTCAGAATCGATGTCGTAATGATTTTTTGGATGTTTAAAAAGCTGCACATGAGGCCCGTCTGTGGAATGCGTATGTGCTAGACGGCAGACGCGGTTTTTGCCTTTAGGAGCGTGGGTTCCTAAATGGATATACATTGGGAGGCGTGTGGTGTGTTGCCAAGGAAACAGGGATGGCTTGGCACTAATTGGCTGCAGGTTAGTTGCCAGGTGCTGGGTGGAGCAGATAAGCTAGCTAACTTTAAATGATAGATGGATAGAAGGTTGCATAATTGGCTCCTTGGTAAAAAAAAATAAAATATTCACTTTGTCTCAATGTCAAACCACTACTGCACACGATCATCAGAGGTGATACAGAACTCAACAACTAACCCCCCCTCCCCCTGTATGTGTGGGCCTCCTGCTGAGGGACAATGGAGGAGGTAATGGCATTATTTGTTTTTCACGCTTTACTGGCTGTGCGTGCCTGTGTGCATATGTGAGCGGACTTGAATGTGTGTGTGTGTGTGTGTGTGTGTGTGTGTGTGTGTGTATGCTGATGATGCACATGGTCATGTCTGCAACTCCAGTGGAAAGCAACAAGCACACATAATGATCTAGTTACAAGTCTTGTATCTGCCGATCAGGAACGTGTGTGTTTACTTTGTGTGTGGCTCGATGTGGTTGTGTTCAAACAGGTCCAAAGTAACAGCACACAGAGCTGTCACTGACCAAGATGCCTTCTGGCACCGTGTCAACCCTGCAGTTTCCCAAACACACACACGGGAACACACACTGTCAAACTAGAATTTAAAAGATTAACGTTAAAGACTTGTGCTACCGTACTTCATAAGATACATGGAGGGGGGGTACAGTTATATGATCTTTATGTGCAGTTAAGAACAGCAGCATCAACTCAGAGAGCTTGTATTGACTCGTTGTGATTTTGTGGCACAGAGAGAGAGTGTACTGGCTTGCCCTAAATGGTCCAGATACAGCTGTGCCAATGTGTCACAAGATAGGCATTTAAGTCTCCTGACCTCTAGTTTTAGACACTACTTTTGGGAACGGATGCAGGGCAGGACTGATGGGCCTACATGGACCATGTAGGTCAAAGGTAATCTCTACAGATACCTCATCAAAAAATGGAATCCGGCAGGAATTCTGCCAGTGTCTGCGTTGCAAAAGCCAATCGGCGTTTAGATTTCCCAACGTCCTGAAATGCATCAAAAAAGATCGTTCCAACCTCCATTTAGTTAACATTTTTGATATAGTCTTCTTCTCCTCTTGAGGACAGACCTGACAAAGCATGCATTTTGACTTCTAACTAATCTGCACCATAATATTGTAATTTTTGGCAAACTTAAGACCTGTTTATTGCTATCTTTTTGGGGGGTGTATATTTCTGTAGTAAGCCAGAGTGAAGTTTAGTCACTAGCTATACTGATGCCAGAATAGTTCACATCCAGAGGCTTTATCATCTTAAGACGCTAGCAGTGGGTTCCTAATTGGGCCAAAGGAAGTCATGTTTTATGCAAAGCCTTGTATATTTTGGGTGAGAGTGTGCAATTGTACATTATAAAGAATTTGGTGGATTCATTTGAGTTATTGTTCCCTGTTCTCTACTTTGGATCTCATATGTCTGGCATTCATCTTCTTTTCACTCTCTCTACTTTGCATCCAGCTGCTACTCTTCACACCCTCTAAGTCAGTTATCCCCCCCCCCTCAGCCCCGGTGCCCCCTCTGCCTGCAGGAGGGATGAAGTCATGCACCGCAGGCGTAGTGCAGATCCCGCTCTGCCCTCCCTGTGCCCGCCACTCAGTCACGAGCATATGGAGGCGTCGTCGTGCCAATGCACCTCCCAGAACACCTGACTCTGTCTAGTCACGCATGCCGGGCATTGCACACACACACACACACACACACACACACACACATACCAGTGGACAGGACAGACGCAAACTACGCACACAGTAAAACACACACCGTCAACCTTGCATGACGGGCATACCCTTGATTGTCCCCTGATGTTCCCCACCACCAACTGTGGGTAATACGCACTTTAGAGAACACTTTTCACTTAAGCAAGAACAGTTTTGACAGAAACCGGATGGAGTCACTCCATCTTTTGTTCCAGCTTGAGACTGAACTGCCCAGAAGACGGAGTGCGACACTAACGCGCTCAGAGTTTAGAGGGTTTTAATTCCCGTCGGCACCAGCCGCGCTAAAAATATGTAGCACTCACTGGTGTTGTAAGGTAGTTAAGATAAAAGTGTTCACCACACAGCGTATGCTCAGTTCCCTGGCCCTGCATTAGCGCTGCAGTATTTACTCAATAATTTCATCCTGGGATATTGGCGCAGCAGAGGCAGCAGTTAATCTACAAAATGGGACCTCCACGGCGGCTAATTCGCTTGATGTCCTTCAACACTCCCCCACCTGTGTGCAGATTAAAGGAAAAGTACGACCTTAAACACTCGAAAGCTGTTAAGTACAACAAGAAGGAATGCACTCTGCATTCCTGGGTTTATTCTTCTTGTTTGGTTGTTCACCTGTCAGGTGGTTCTGTAGAATAAACACGTCCACTGCAGAGCAACGCTGTGATCTTGAAGACGTCGAGGTTTTGTGTCAGTAAATTTGAATATTTACTGAAAAGATTTGGGACAAAAAAAGGGAAGATTTTGCTAAACACATGACTGATATAAGGGGTGGGACAAAATATCAATTCAGCAGTATATTGTGGCCCAGACTCGTGTGATACAATCATCAAAAAAATGTTGTTTTTTTTAAGTAAAAAAAATATAGCGTTTAAAAACATTTCCATGAGAATCTGACTCTTACAGTCACGACTCCTCACAGGTAATGAGGGTAATGTGAACTGAAGTTAATTGGCCAAGAACAGAGCATCAACTTGGTTAACAGTGGCTGTGTTTGAGGACCTCGTACTTTCCATCGCTATGCCAAACACGCACAGACACACACACACACAAACACACACTCTCTAATATATGCATAAACACAACCCGAGAGTCAGAGTTGGAAAGGGGCAGGTAGGAGAATGGTGGTAATTATCGTTAGTTCTTTGTGATTAACCAAGAGTCTCACACAGACAGACACACACACACACACAGACACACACACACAGACAGACACACACACACACACACACACACACACACACACACACACACACACACACACAGACAGACAGACAGACAGACACACACACACACACACACACACACACACACACACACTGCTTGGGTGCCCTCTTCTGTGTGGCACAAAATGGCGGTGAGTGTTTTTGTGTAGAAGCAGAGGCTGTGTCTGTAGGCGAGAGATGGGAAAAGGCCAGGCAGACGAGGATGCTTGAAGTTGGCAACTTTAGAGTGTGTGCATGCATGTGTTTGTGTGTGAGGTAACATTCAGGTGAGAGGGGAGACATAGATTGGCTCGGAGAGTGAGGGCCCAGCTGACTGCTCCGTGTATACTTATAGCGCCTCGTATTCACACACACACACACACACACACAAACACACACACACACACACACACACACACACACACACACACACACACACACACACACACACCAAGATGTAGATGCAGGTGTAGGTTAAAATACAGAGATGCCTGAAAAGACAGAAATGGAGCATCAAGATCTTTTTCCTCCTGCAGATGGAGTGTGACCTTCACTCCAACTTTACTTCCCTTCAGCCGCCTATCCCTCCTTCCTTCTTTCCCTCCCTCCCACCTTCACTCACTCTCTTCCTCCCCCTTTGTATCCCTGTAGTTGAGCGCTCAGTTGCGTGGCAGGTAATTTGCGCACTATTGGAGATTAAAGTTTAATTAGTGAGCGAGGAGTCATTTGGGTCTTAGTTGAGTGGAATAAGGCAGCGACGTGCGTGATTGTCTGTGTGTGCGTGTGTGTGTGTGTGTGTGTGTATGTGTGTGTCTCCTGCTCGCTCGCTCACCCCTAACACATCAAGGCTCATCACCAAGAGAGAAAGCGAGAGTGGGAGTAGAGGATCCAATTCCTCCTTTCATCAACGAAGAACAAAGGATGGAGTTCCCCCCCCCCCCCCCGCCCTCTCCTCCTCACCCTCTCTTCATTTCTCTCCATCTTTCTTCTCCTCCTCCCTCCTCCACATCCTTCCCCCCTTTCCTCCAGAGCTAAGTTGGCAGAGATCCACAGCCATATTCACACGTCCCTTGTCCCTGGTGAGACAAACACACACACACACACACACACACACACACACATCACCTCCAGCGCAGCCATCACACTGCGCCACATGCAGGAGAAAAAAAAAGTGAGAGTTAACTTTGCCTCCCTTCATCCACCGGTGAGAAGTGACCGATAGATGTGTCACCTGCAGGGAGAGCTTCACTCCGGCACAGTCTGCTGCTCTCTCCCTCAATCTGTTTTTGTCATCCTCCAATCTGTTTTTATCCGCCGTTCTCTGTCATAAAGTGTTATAACTTTGTCATCTGTCTCTCAACTTTTTTTTTTTTTTTTTTTTTTTACTACTCTTGGTCTTAATCATGTGCACATCAAACGTGCCAGATGGTCTCACACACACACCAACACGGGATTGCACACACACCCTTGCCGCACATGCGGGCGTCTCGAGAGCAGTGTTTGCTAATGACGAGGGAGTCTGCATCCCAGCACCGCTGTTATTTCACAGACTCAAGACACTAACGCAAATCAATAGGCAGCACGGCCCTGCGATAACGATCTCCGTTTTCTCCTCTCCTCCCTGCATCTCTCCATTCGCCTCATGGCCCCCCCCTCCCTCCCTCACTCCTCATCTCTCCTCCCTCACATCTGCCTTGATCTTGCAGCATCAATCTGTCTCTCCCTCTCGCTCCTACTCTCCCTCTCTCTATGCCCTCAATCTCTTCTTCCTCGGCATCCACCTTCTCACTCCCCCCCTCTTTTTTGTCCCCCCAGCTTCCTTGATCTCGCAGCTTCCCGTCCTCACTTTTTGTTTCACTCCTTCACATCTCACCACTTACACCACATCTCTCCCACTGTCTTTCTCATATCATATTGCATGTTCCACTTTCCCGTCACTCCACTTTCTCTCACCTATCTGCCTTCCATTTCTTCCCAATCTTTCCTCATCTCCTCTTTCCTCACACCATATCTTCCCCCTCTTTCTTCCTTCCTTCCTCCTCCTGCAGCTCCCTGCAGCCCTGTCAGATCAAATGTCTTCTCCTCCTCACTCTGTCCTCACCATCCTTCTTGCATTTCAGTTATCTGCCATCAGTGTATGGGTGGCTAGCCGCCTTTTAGTGTCGGCCTGTCTGCGTCTGCAGATGGAGTAAAGTATTCCCCAGTCTGGCTCTCAGGTGACAGTGGAGGGCAGTGGAAAAGGAGAGGAGAGAGGAGGCCATAAAGGACACCTTCTGGGAAACTTCTAGGATGCACACACGTTTTTTTTTTCTACTCACATTAAAGGAGGAAAGATAAAGTCAGATGTACACACAACTAAAGCCCCTGAAATCAATATGTATGGCTTATATTCACATTCTCTACATGAGAAGTTTTCAAACTGCAAGGTACACGACGGAAGTGACAGCATGCAATCAAAGGAACAGGTGTTTTCAGACGAGCCAAAAACCACACCACGTACCTCTTCTTCTCGGAGTATATCAGCCAAATTTGAACACACACACGATACAAACATATTTAGATTCATGGGGACTTATCCTTTCGGAGAATGGCTTTATCTCAGACAACCATCGCGGACACAAGTTAATAAATCAACTTAGGACCCTAAAAAAAAATAGATGCTGCTTATGAACACAGAACCTGAACGGGAATATTCACATTTCTGCCTTTTCTACAGTATCAGAGTAAGCTAGCGGTAGTGGTCTGTAAATTTAAGTGCATAGTAAGAAGATCAACTACTTATAGCTAATTCGGCTTACTTTTAGTCATGGTAATTTGCGTAAATTTGAATAAAAATGGGCTAAATATCACGGGGCTCACATTGTATCGCCCAGCTCACTGACTGCCACAGCAACTTCCTGTTGATCCCCCTGAGCCTTATGGGAGTTGTGGTCCCAGACTTAGCGTGTTCGTCCGCCAAATATAAACAGCCACATGGTTTCAGACTTTAAAACTGCGGGACTCTCTGTTACTACACTGTTACAGGTGTTATCTTTCACATATGTAAGCTGCCAGCACTTCAAATTAAAACATGGAGCCTATATTTCTTCTTCTAACAATGGGAACATTACATACTTAAGTATGAAGTAGTCTACTGCTTGAATCAGTCAAAGACTGAATGCACACTCACTGAATTATCACCAGTCTCTTCTTCAAGAAAGTGAAAGATAAAAATAAAATACGCTTGTCATAACACAATAGTTGGCAGTAGAAAGACTAGCTGTGCACAAAAAGACACTCAATGTTATTTATGGAGTTGCTGCAGAGGACAACATCTGAGGCTGCTCATCACACCTACATATCTGTCCTTCAGGCTATGGGCTCAATGTGCGACACCAATAAGGTGCCTGTCCCAGTCTAACCTGCGACAAGGTCACACATAAACACAAACACAAAAACACAGACAAACGATCACTTCATTGCCAGGCGCTGCACTCTGGCTACAGGGCAAGGGAAGGGTATAAAAAAATAGACAATGGAGGACAGGGTACAACTTAGAGGACACAGGCAGAAGGGGAACAGAGAGGATGAGGCAGGACGTGTGTGTTGGAGAGAGAGAGAGAGAGAGAGAGAGAGAGAGAGAGAGACAGCAGGAGCAACATGGCATCATCAATTAGGTGAACCGAGGTGGCACAAAGAGGGAGCAGGTGCAAATCAGTGTGTGTGTGCTTAAGTGAGTGAATCAGTGCGCACTTGCACATGTGTGTGTACGTGTAAATGAGAGGAGGGATGGTTTACATGATAGTGGAACCCCAGCAGGGATGTCTCACCAAAAACCTGCTCCAACACCGCTCCCTCTGCTTCAGTGGAGCGCTCCACCCCATTACCTGGAAAGGGCGAGTTTGTGTGTGTGTGTGTGTGTGTGTGTGTGTGTGTGTGTGTGTGTGTGTGTGTGTGTGTGTGTGTGTGTGTGTGTGTGTGTGTGTGTGTGTGTGTGTGTGTGTGTGTGTGTGTGTGTGTGTGTGCGCGTGCGTTTTTGTGTCGGTGTGGCAGGCAGATGCGCTTTTGCTGGACAAAACTTAAATGGGTCATTGCGAGACATCACACGTTTCAGATCTGTTTGCAGCACATTTAAGCGGCTGCACCCTTAATGTAGAGTCGAGGTGCTGCAGCTTTTGAAATGACTTTAAAAATAAGCAGTTGGATTGGATTGAAGTGGTTTTTCAGCGTAAATGAGAATTAACTTGACGCTTTCTCTTCTGATTGTTATGCTTTGTATTCGTCTCGTCCAATCTTCCTCCTGCATCCTGTCTTTCTTGTACTCCAGAGTCTCCCTCACTGACAGAATACAAAATAGCTCTGCGGCCCACTTTACAGGACCCCCAACTCCCTTGTGTGTGTGTGTGTGTGTGTGTTTGTGGGTGAGGTAGAGGTAGAGGTAGAGGTAGAAACCTCTAGGAAAAAAAGAAAGTGTGTGGGCATGGCTGAGGTTATCAACAACGGAAACATGAACCCGTAGAGCACCTCCTTCACTTTCTCTTTGTTCTTCTTCCCTTTCTGAGTGTCCCGCTGCGCTCTGGAAGGTTAGTTAGAGTCCACCAATGCCCTCACTCCACACACACACACCCATATATGTACACAAACACACTCTGCAGGGGTGTTGCAGGCGGTCAAGCTTGATCATGAACTCTCCCATCAAGCCTCTTCCCCTCGTACAAACACACAGAAACACGCATGTTTGATTCTATATGCTTGCATGTATGTGCACACATCAACAAGCGCTAGCACAAGCTGTAAATGACTCATGTTTGTAGCCACCTACCTACCTACACACAGACATTGAGTCACTTGCACACAGGCGAGCAGCCGGTAATGAGCAATCAGTTTTCCTTTTTCTTAATTCTTGTCACATGCCCCTGTTTCCAAGACAACCCTTGCAGGAAACAAGCAGAACCTATGTGATGTGTACATGTGATGCTCCTGATTGTCGCTTTCTCCTGCTCATCCCTCTCTCCTCCTCCTCCATCCCCACCCGTCTCGTCGCTCTCCGTTGCCATGTAAACAAAGCCAGGTTTAGTCCTTCAAAGGGCAACGCTCTGCAGCTGCCCGCTGGAGGTGACCGCGCTGAAAGACGGAGAGGGAGAGAGAGAGAGAGAGAGAGGAGAGATTGATAGAAAAATAAGATAAAGGAGAGTTCTTGTGTGGAGGAGAAGGGTTGGATGATTTGAGGTCAAGGCTACAGAATGCTGGAAAAGAGAGACAAAGATATCCAAAGACAGAGGTCTGCAGGATTTGTCCTTTCACAGCCCACACGCTCATCTTTCGCCCATTGTTCAGTGAGAAAGGGAAGTGATTCAGTGTTGTGCCCTTGAACGCCTATAAGGTGGTTTATGTAGATGCAGATTTTAATCAAAGCTGTTCTTTAAAAAGAGAGCCCAGTGCAGATATCATGCTTCTGGTTTGAGTGTCTGGATTGTGACAGTCATTCTCACAGACCATCTTAGCTCTGAAAGATGAAATGAGAAAATAAAGGCATATCTCCACGCAGACCTTGTCTAAACAATTAAAGTGCCCGTACAGGCCGAGTAACTTTTCCTGTTGGTGATTACACTCCAACAGATGGAGAAGAATTCTCCATGCTGCATATAATGGCAGATGATTGTCTTTCAACTTTGGCTGCAAATATGCAAGTCGCAGCAGATCATATGTCTCTAAAATGACACCTAATTTTACAGGAAATGATTCTGCTGCACTGAGCCCGTCAGTGAAAATAGCAGCAAAAGAGGCATGGTTGTGAAGAAGTGTGGTCTAGCTTGTCATAAAGCTCTCATATATTCACTCTTGTTTTTATCTCTCCTTGATCTAAAATTTCCTTGAGTCGTGTCGTCTGCACTGCAGAAACTCACATCATACCAGCGACATGTACGGCAAAGTGTTGTCAAGAAAACTTGATACATTTTTGCTCGCTGCACCTTTATACTTTTTACTTGTAAAATCTCGGAATAAGATTTTTTTTTTTTCCAGCTCTGCCAGGTGAATGTGGCTTGTACTGAGTGTTATGACATATTTCCAACTAGCAACACTTGGGGTAAGATTAGAGTTTTTGCAATGTGTATGTGAGAATCTGCAGCAAACGGTGATGATTGACGTTGATCCATCTCAAGAATTAAAACAATAATAAACAGTCAACAATCTGACTTATCTCACTCTATCTCCTCAGGAGTTGTCAATCAACAAAAATAGAAAAAGGTTGCATAACATTTACTTCATCAGCATCAAAATTAAACTCTAAACTATTTTCAGGCTACATAAAAAAAAAGCGAGTGTGTGTCACTTTAGCCTGAGAATAAACACACTCTAAATACCCCCTGTATCCCCCAGGTTTACTTGGGTGTGATTTCTTCATGCCACATGCATACAGAGGGCTTCTCACTTGACTGGAGTGGCTCTATCGTTGCCATGGTGACTGTGGGCCCTGTTTCTTTCCCCCCCCCCATCATTGTTGTTTTTATGGCGTAACACATCCCAGTGTGAAATTGTTCCTCTCAGAAAGGTCACTGAACATCACCGACCTGTCAGTCAAAGAAGGGCGATGGAAAGATAAGAGAAACGTGTCCGCACATTCTCAGTGTCGAGCTTCAGCCATGCTTCGAATGTCTTGTTTTTGTAAAGAAAAAGATGGATGATCTTAGTAAAGCATCACCTTTGTGTCTGTACTTTAGAAAAAAGTAAGAATTTCAAACCACAAATAAGATAAACAAAGCAGCTGATGGATTCTTCTCTCGCTCACAGACACATCTGCTTCTCTCTCTCTCTCTGACCTTTATTTATTCTTTCATGCTGAAGCTGCAGCAGTGGGTGTGTGTCCCTCTGTCTGTTTCCTCTAGTCTTCTTCCAGGTTCATGCATTTGTAAAATATCCGTACAAAGTGTGCGGTTGGCGTTCAGAACTCTGCGTGTGTGCGTGCAGACGTTTGTGTCGAGAGCGTCATCCTCATCAGTGATTGAATAGACAGCCATGCGTGTGAATGTCGATGAGTCATCCTAAACCCGAGAGATGAGACGCTTGCACCTCGCACGCACACACACAGACATTCACACTCTCTCTCGCTCTCACACACACACACACACACAACATTTACCGGCTTCACTCAGAACCAAAATGGTCTCCCACATTGACGAGGCTGAGGCTCAGTTTCTCAGTTTTAGTTTGCTGGTGAGCAAAGCTCAGCGAGATGAATTCAACAAAGACACAGAGCAGGATTTAATCAAGGGGAAATAGAGACTTGTTCATTTCCATTCAGATGCTTTGGCAGTATTGTTTGTTTTTTTTAAACTGTGATGCCAGTGTAACACATTGGCTTGGACCGATGGAGGAAAATAAGCAAACAGATGGAGATGATGGATAGCAGACACAGACAAGAGTCAAGATGGGGCTCCATTTTTCTCACAAATGTTTCAGTTTCTTTGAGTTTTTTTCCAATGTTACATCATGTTTTTTTCACATTTCGGCTATGTCGGACATGAGACTTAATGCATGAGAAACACCTCAACATAATCAGACCCATTGCATCATCAATTCACCTCTTAAATACAGACTTCTCCCTCACCCATCGTTCAACAGGATCAGCCATTTTTTTTTTCTGTTGCTGTAACCTCACTCCCGGTGCTCTCAGTTAAAAATAGTTCACCTTTGGGAGCACCACTGCCCTCGTAAATATCACTTCTCCCCCTCCGACCAATCAAAATCAAGGATGTTTGCTATCCACCTTGTCACTTTGCCAGCCACGACAGAGGAGAAACAAACGCTGTCGAGAGACAATGTCTGAGATAGACTATAAAGTGAGATTATCTGTTTATGGAGATTAAGCAAATCATGGACAGACGACAGCCAAGTATACTGCGTCTTGTGCTCCCCACATTAAATATGGTCCCTCATAAAGCTAAAGTCAGCAGAAAAGGTAGAGAACAGACTACCAACAGACACCAGAACACTTATGACACACAAGGTTGTGTCCGTGGCTACAGACTTTGTATTCATTGGCAGATTCTGTTGGTACAGATTACTCCCTCTGATTGGGTGTCCAGAAGCCTCAAAGCACCATCTGTCTGTCTGTCTGTCTGTCTGTCTGCCTGTCTGTCTGTCTGTCTGTCTGAGAGTGTCAGTCCCAGGTCTCTGCCCCCTCTATGTCTCTTCCTATAATCTATTTGACTGGCTGCCCGGTGACCCAGCGTGACCTCCAGCTGTGTGTCATGACAACGGGACACGGACAAATGTCAGAGCAGATATTGGCTTCCTCCATCTCGTAAGCCTCTTCCCATGGGTAGGAACCCACCCACGCAGCCTGGCCAGACACTGCAAAGGAGAAGAAGAGAGCGAGAGAGACGGAGAGGAGACCTGTGTCAGTCTGTCCATCTGTCTGTCTGTCTGTCTGCTTATGCTTATCAAGTAAAAAGGGCACAGAGAAGGAAGGATATGTGCGGCACAATCTGAAAGCGCTCCCTGCCTTGTTGAAGTGTGTTTAATTAGGACGGGTATAGCAGCGTCCTGATTGGTTGAAGCATCTAGGCGTGCTGCTGTGTTATTTTGGAGCTTGCTGTGTTAAGCAGGGTGTTAAAGGCAGATGTGCTAGACATCAGTGTGTGTTTCGAGGTGGGTGGGGGCAGGGAGAGCGGCGTGTTTGGGTTATTTTTTGAGTGCGACGTCAGTTGTCGGATGTGAGCATGTGAGCTGAGCTTTGGTGTGTGTGAGGTGTTGGGGCATGTTGTTGTGATTATGGTAGTGGTGGTGATGGTGGAGGTGAAGCGATTGTGTGTGAATATGATGTGTGATGGGGTGAGTTTGTGTGTGTGTGTGTGTATGTGCGAGTGTTTCTGCGAGGCCCCTCCACCTCCCCTCACACTGCCTCTGCATGCATAATTAACCAGGATGACTGGGGAGGTAAACACACAGGGAGACGTTCCATCCTTCCACTCTGTATGCCTCCATTTCTGTGTGTGTGTGTGTGTGTGTGTGTGTGTGTGTGTGTGTGTGTGTGTGTGTGTGTGTGTGTGTGTGTGTGTGTGGAGGTATGTTTTCTAGCACATTTGCATGTGTGTGTTGGTGTAAGACAGACAGTGCTTCAGAGCCAGAGTTGATGGAACTAGAGAGCTTCTCTTTGTGTGTGTGTGTGTGTGTGTGTGTGTGTGTGTGTGTGTGTGTGTGTGTGTGCGCGTGTGCATGCATGTAACTTGTGATGTGTGTGTGTGTGTGTGTGTGTGTGTGTGTGTGTGAAGAGAAAGAAGATAAATCCCATCTCAAGCTGCCTCTGAAGATGATGCGATGAAAGAGAGGGAGAGAGGATAAAAAAAGAACGAAGGGGGGGGGACTGTAACCAGTCGCAGCTCTGCGCATTATGAGGCATCCAGCGGAACAATCAGATTCACCCTCTTCTCCTTCCTCACCCTTTCCTCCCCTCCCTCACACACTCCCTTCTGAAAACATTTCACCTACCAGCACATTTACATGCCCAATATATGAAAAGGTCCTCCCGGGTACTTTTTTCAAAAATAATATTCAAAAAGCAAATAAACATTGAAAGTCATATCACTAAGGTTTACAGAGCCACAACAATTTTAAAGCCTCTTATGAGGGCAGTTTCCTAGATATATTTGAAGTCAGCCCGAGGTAATCAATCACTTGTCTAGCAACTAGGTGAAGCATTTGGCTAATTATGAACCCCACCACATTGTGAGCTGGCACACAATCTACCATTTTGCATCTGTCTCTCTGTGTGTGTGTGTGTGTGTGTGTGTGTGTGTGTGTGTGTGTGTGAAATGTGTCTATGTGCGTGTGGCGACTGCTGCGGCTCATATTTCCCAAGAGCCCAGGTTGTAAAGCCCACTCAGTAAATCATCTATCCTCCTCTGTCCTCTGCATCCCCGTCTCCTCATCCTCCTCCTCCCCTTCCTCCTCAAACTTATCATTCTATAACTCTTTCCCTCCGCATTCATCCCCCCTCCGTCAATCTATCTCTCCCCCCCCCCCCCAGCCCGAACTGACTCTTTTCTAGCCGTATCCTCCTTGTTAGATCCTCCAAAACACCTTGTTTCCTTTTCCATCTTGTAGCATATTCTTTTTTTCCCGGTCATGTTCAGTCACAGAGATCTGAGAGTGAAAGCAAAAGAAAGGAGTTTGAATACAAAAAAAAGGTAGAGATAATGTATAAGAACTGAAGAAGGGAGAAAGATAGATAGAAAGAAAGAAGAGGAAAAAGAAAGGACAATAAGAAAAAAAAGAGAAAACCAGTGTGGGTACCTTCCAGTTTCTGTGTGTGTGTGTGTGTGTGTGTGTGTGTGTGTGTGT